>NC_089809.1:25112414-25147414 GCF_029633855.1 Hoplias malabaricus
GTGATGTTTCTACATTCCTCTTTTTTAATAGCCAACTAAGCGGTGTCACTCAGCATATGCCACTGCTGAGAGGGGGATGGCAGTCATTTTCACCATGGCAGGTTTTTTTTTTTTTTTGATTGTGTATTAACGGTTGTCCCATGGGGGGCTGGGGAGGGGTGGGGGGGCACACTCCCTTTGGGACGTAAGGACAGAGCACCTCACATCTCCCTCAATTAATCCACCATTAGCAGCCTCGCATCCACAACTCAGTGCGCTTGGAAAGCATGTGTGCTTGTGTGTGTGTGTGTGTGTGTGGCTCAAATCTAATTATTCTCTCCCTTCCTCTGAGCCAGAGAGAGAGAGAGAGAGAGAGAGAGGTATCGCAGTATTAAAAAAAACCTATAGCTACAAGACTGTGGGCCAGCACTGGATACTCTCTCTCACTCTCTCTCTCTCTCCCACCCTCCATCACTCACTCAGACCCTCCTCTCTCTCTCTCTCCCCCTCTTCTCCATCTCCCTCTCTCCCCTCTCTCTATCTTCCTCTCCTCTCTCACACACACACACACATTCACACACACACACACACATGGCTCTCTCCTTTCTCTGTCATGCTCTCTCACTCTCTCTGCTCCCTATGCTTCAGTCTCTCTCTCTCTCTGCTGCTGTAAGTTCCTGCGCTGTGTGAGGGTGATCAGTGGTCTCGGGAGCGAGGAGAGTGGGCTTTTTTTGACGCTTTTTGTTTTTGTTTTTCCGTGGAGCAGGACACAGCCTCATCCTCAGCGTCCACCTGCACGCCGACGCCGGACCCTGGCTGGCCGCCTCCCTCTCTCGCTCCCTCCCTCTCTGTGTCTGTGTGGCTCAGTGAGGGGCGCGTGCGGAGAGTGTGCGGAGTGTGTGCGGAGAGCCACAGCCGTACTATACACGCCGTATCTCTGGCAGCCACCAGACAGCTCCTCCTTTCTGGCTTCCAGCTCCACAGGAGAGACCCCCCGGACCCCTGCACCGAGAGGGTAAGTCACATCCACAGAGCCTCCAGGTCCACTCTCGTTTTCTCTTTTTTTCCCCCTTCCTTCTTTCCGTCAGGGTCCGGTCTCGTTCCTTTTTTTTTTTTTTTTCCTTTCCCCCTCAGCGTTCAGGCTCTTTTTCTCCTGTCTCTCAGCATCCGCTCTTTTCTCAATGACTGCTCTCTCTCTTTTACACATTTTCTCCTTCATTTTTATCTTCAGCATCTACTTTGTCTTTCCTCCACTCTCTTAATGTCCACTCTCCTCCTGCCTTTCCACTTTTTTATTCTTAATGTCTCTTTTTCTCTTTTCTCAGCGTCCACTCTCTCTTTTACTCGATTTCTCCTTTCTCTCAGCGTCCTCTCTCTCTTTTACTCGATTTCTCCTTTTCTCAGCGTCCACTCTCTCTTCTTTTTCTCCATGTTTCCTTTCTCTTTCTTTTTCAATGACGGGGAAAAAAACAAGACAAAGAAGGATTTACCAACAGTGAGGTGTGTTTTGGTGCTGTTACTCCAGAATTGCTTAGTGTGTGTGTGTGTGTGTGTGTGTGTGTATCTATACGTGATGTGTTTTTTTTTTTTATCTGGGGGGGGTGGGTGGGGGGGCGGGTGTTTTGGGTTGGAGACATATCTGTGCTGAGCTGGGCATCAGCGCCGAGCCGCTCTCTGCTCTCTGCTCCTGTCAGGAGTATTGTGCGAATATTACCATATTCATGGGCTCTTTGCAATTAAATTGCAATCAGTAAAGGGTCCTGCCAGAAGTGGTGTATTTTTTTCTTTCTGTGAGGTTGGAATAGGGCACCACTGAGCTCTCGTGTAGAGAGAGAGAGAGAGAGAGAGAGAGAGAGAGAGAGAGAGAGAGAGAGGAGTGAGGGAGAGAATACAGATTCACAGATTTCGCTCAGAGATGCTCAGCTCGGCTGGCAGAGAGGAAAAAAAAATCAGTGGAGGTTTTCATCCAGCTTTTTTTTTTTACTCTGCAATCAGTGTACCACGCAATTCCATCATAGAGACATTTGAGAGAGAGAGAGAGAGAGAGAGAGAGAGAGAGAAAGGAGCGATGAACGAACACTGGAGGAGAATAGAATGAGAGCAGGAAGTGATGGAGTGATGGAGTGCACCCAGAGGAACTTTGCTAAAGACAAACAGAAATAGATCTGCATGGAGGGGCATTGATTTATTCTCAGAGTTTGGTGAAGGGTGATGTGGGGTGGGGAGAATCCCTGGCTGCTGCTCAGTGTGTGTGTGTGTGTGTATGCGCGCATAGCTGGAGAGTGAGAGAGAGAGAGATGTCTCTGAGGTGGAGAGAGTGCCCTGGGGCTATAATGCTGGGTGAGTGTGCCCTGCGTCAGGGCAGCTGTGAGTGTGTGTATGTGTGTTAGTGTGTGTGTGTTTGAGAGGTGCGTCCCGTTGTTTAGTGGGCCGGGTGTGGGGGGTGAAGCAGGCTGCTTCAGCACTGGGATGCTCCACAGCCGCTTTTGTTGTATTCACAGCTTCAGAGTCCATCTCTCTCTCTCTCTCTCTCTCTCTCTCTGTCTCTCTCCATCTGCCTCCATCTCTCTCACTTCTACCTTCCCCAGTCTGTTTTATTATCTGTCAGTATTGGCATATAGCATGGGCTTGCTGTCTTTCTTCTTATGAATAAATTCTATATATATTTATATAGTCTCTATCCATTTCAGTAAATGGTCTTCGCTTTCATGTAACAGATGGCTTTTAAAACAGCAATCATTCGGTTTCTTCAGTGTCATCAGTGTAAGGAGCATTATAACTTGTGCTGTTAAAAAATAAATAAATAAATTAGAAAAAACAAAATGTACCAAAAAAAAAGAAAAAAAGAAAAAAAAAAAATATCTAGTTGCATGCTTTTTTTCTTTCTTTTTTTTTTTTTTTGGAAGCAGGTAAAAAAAGAGTCTGTTTCCTATGTTTCCAAAAAGCTTCATAGTATTAATATTATTTTCACTGGGAGAGAGAGAGTGATTAATGTATTGCTCACTCCACCATTTAACAATGATCTAAAAATCTGAAGATCTTTTGGGTGCCACAGCCCAGTTCAGTTTTCAGTGTTTGGAATCAAGTGTCTCAATTAATTATGAAATTGTGATTTTACATTGTATTAAACAATTAAAAAAAATAAATGAAAAAAAATAAAACAAACCAAAAAGCAATAAAATCCCTCTCTTTTATTTAGAGTTGTGTATCACAGTAATAATCCTGGGCTAAATTTTCATAAATACGCTCACAGTCAGACAGTGGAAATTAAAATCGAGGAGGAAATCTGCTGCAGTTTTCAGAAGTGAACAAAGCAGAATGAATGAGGGGGAAAAGGCAGGCAGTGATAGAGTGGATACAGTGAATCAGAGCTATTGATTAAAAAGTAAATCAATAAAGCGGAGCATGTTATTTGTATTCATGTGAGGAGAGCTGTTCAAATGGAAATATTTTGCACTTACTGCTTGAAATACCATACATTATTAATTATGTTATCTTTGAGCTTTAAGCTGTAAAACTGTTCTGATTCACATGGACGCAGGCAGATTTGTCTCAGAGATGGAATCAAATTTCACGTTCACACCACACATACACACACACACACACACACACACACAAACATTTTTTTCAAAGGAAAAAAAAAAGACAAATTATGTTTGAAATATATTTTGGACAATTTTTTTTTTCAGTGTAAAAATTCTAAAAGCTCTTGGCCAATGTGTTATAGCACTGTTATACCATAACTTCACATCGTTATTACCATTTACAGTGGCAATGTATTTCTGAGCATATATTTTCATAAATGGATTGTTTTTTAATGACAGTGAATTGGAGGAAAGTAAACAGAACATTTTATAGAATTAAATTTAAAACGATATTAAACAAATTTTATCTTGATCATAATGTTGTATATGACTTTGAAAAAAAAGTGCTTTATTAAAATTCCCTTTGGACATTTCCCTCCCATTAATTCTCCTTGGTGTACAAATGGACCAGGGAATGGTAGCATTTTCTTGGTTGTGCTCAGATGCTGTGGTGGGAGTGACGCTGATGTGCTGGACAGTAGGAATATGTAGGCCACCGAGCAGGTGCCATGAACTCTAACCTGTGTGTGTGTATGTGTGTGTGTTTTGCAGGAAGCCTGCTACGCTGGGATGCTTAGGGCAGTATGGAGATGGTCAGCAGCTCATGCTCAGCTGCTGGAGGAGCTGGGCTTGCTCCAGGCTCTCCACACACTGGAGGCTTAGGTAGGTGCAAGCTGAGGAGGTGGGGGGTGGCTCAATCCCCTCCCCCCGACCCTTTTCCTGCCCCCACCACCCCATCCCCCGCCCCTCTCAATGCCTGCTTGTACATTATATACACTCTTCACCACAACAGGCTTCAGGAGACAGTCCTAACCTAGCTAACAAAAGGCTAAACAAGCTATTACCTCACATGTTGCTCTGACAAAAAGCATGGATTGAAAAATGTTAATTTCTGTTTGCAGAAAAGCCATTGATGGGGCCTTGCCTTGTGCTACAAAGCGTCTTCAATCAATTGTTTTGAAAGGCCTTGCCGTTTGCCAAATGGCCGGGGACAGGGCTCGCGCTTCCGTTATTGCTTTCTCCGTGTAGAAAGACTCTCTTCGGTGACGGGTATTCTTGGGTGGATAATACGGATCACGTTGTTATTGCTTAAGAATACGCGTAGTCGAGGAGAGTCATGTCGACGGCAGGGGACTAGAGAGAAAGAGAGAGAGCACACAGCCGAGAGAGCCCACCTGCCTGCCCTGCTGCTGCCTTCAGAGCAGGGGGCTCACTCACAAACACTCACACATTCACACACATATACACACACACACACACACACGCACACACACACACATATGTATGCACTGAGACTCAGGGCCATTTATCAGGCGAGCAGACATAGCTGCAGCTCTGTGTCTGTAGGTGATGACTGTGCTGTTGAGTCTCTGTAGATGGTGCTGGCCACTCCTCCACCACGTAGCCTTACGCTGGATCTCTCACAAACACAACACTAAACCCCAAGAAGGTTTGGACGGTGTGTAATGTTCTTATTGATTTTTTTTTCTTCATCATCTGCTTATTCCAGTTGCACTGCTTTTTGTAACTAGTGTATGTAGTGTATATTCAGAGCTATGGTGCCTTACTGTTGAATGAATGAATGTGAATCTTTTTTTGTGGGGTTTGGGGGCTGGGTTGGTTGTTGGGTGGGTGTGTGTGGGGGGTATATTTCTTTGCTTATTTCATCCCTTATTTATTTGTTCCTCTATTCTGCTCTGCTTGGGAGCTTGGTAAAGGGAGATGTATACATTCTGGGCGGCTGAAGATGCAAATGCATGTAGTCCACGGTATTTATTATCTGTCCTGGGGACCACACACTCTTCACCTCCCACTCCACCTTTTTTCATGCAAATTTATTTTGAAATGACATTTATCGCGTGGGGTTTCCGCACGGGAACAAATCTTGCCACGCCGCATGAGCTGAGAAGAAAAAGGACAAAATAATAATAAAAAAAAAGACAAAAAACCCATATCTCTAACAAAAAAAAAAAAAAAAAAAAAAAGAAGTAAAGAAAAAAAAATACAAGACTCAAAATGTCCACCAAGCCAGCGACAGCTCAATTTATGCACCGGGGAGGAAGAGTGATTCTAAAAGAACACAGAGCAGATAAACAATTACCACAGGCTTAGATTGACTAGAGCTCCGCTCGCCATGTAGCCACGCGCAGTATCATGAATATGGATCAGTCACCGCATATGATGGTGCATTCTAAACTCTAACACCCATGAAAATCCATTTAAGCAGCGTAATAGGATCTACTTGACTTATGAAAGCATACCCTCAGACATGTCAAATCTTATAAATATACATGAGATCTCTCTTTTTTGGCAGGATTGCGTTTTCCTGCGTCCGCAAAATGCAAAGAGAAAACAAGGAAATTTCTTATGGGTTTGGGAACAACAACAACAACAAAAAAAGGAATAAGATATGTTGATGTGTTAACAGGGAGGTTTTCTAAATCTGCAAACAGTCCAATTTACTCTTGATTATCATTAAGCACATTGAAATGACGCATTAGCATTTCAGACAGAAGAAAAGAAAACAATTCAGTGGCTCTCCTCTTGATCACCCTGTAATTATCCATCTTTTGGCTGTGCTTTAATGAACACAGAGTGGAGGGGAAGCCAGGAAGACCACGTTATGCACCTTTACCACTAGGGGACCCACACAACTGAAAAATAATATGTCACGTTTCCTATGTTTCCACTGCTATGGCGTAATTATAGCTTTGTTTAAAGAGGAGATACTCATTGAAAATGCCTTAATGGAACTGAACAAGAGATACATAATTACAAAAACGTACCTCTGTGCCATATCATGTGCTTTTCCATTACATTCAAAACATGCAAAGGGTATTCTTGGGTTCACAAATTATTATTATATTCTGTATAAAAGAAATATTACCACATAAAATAGCACAACTGTACTATAGCTCTTTAAAACGCAATAGCACTGCATATAGGACTATTCTGTAATATGTAATGGCAGAGGAAAAAATCATTTATAAATAAAATTTCAAGCCACTCTTATCAGTGTTTATCAGCGTGGTAGAGCAGCAGAACCAGGGCTACACAGAGCCATGTGGACAAAGACCACAGAGCCGCCCCTCCCCTCCCCCTTCAGACTCCTAATAGCAGTGTATTAATGATTACCTGCGTAATCAATTATATTCTCAAAAATACGGGAATGTTAACTGCAACGATGCCAGGCCCAATATCATAACACTGAAAATATTATTCTGTAATTTTAGAAATGTTCAGGAATATTTTTGCTCATTGCTGATTATTTTTATTTTCTTTTTGTGATCAATTAATCTTACAGAAGAGTAAAATTATACATTGTCTTTTTCAGAAAGCTTAACACGAATTACCTCAATCTAGAAAGCACAATATATGCTATTGTAATTATATACAGCAAGGTACCTCAAGATCACTGCACTTTATTGAACTGATTGAAATGATATTCATTATGTAATATTATTTTGCTCTTAATGACATGAATAAACCTCTATTTAAGTGAAATGTATGCTTTTTTTGTATATTTTGTCTCAGGACGTTTTTCATTAAAAAGTCCCAGTGCATTAGAATCTTCAGGGAACTCCGTGTACTGTTTACAGCGGGGCACATATGTATTTTAGCAGAACCAGAAAAAATGCTACCTCATAATATATATCATTAAAAAATAATAATTATAAAAAAGCCAAGGCCTACTATTCCCAGCTGCAGGAGCATTCCCGCGAGCGTTTCTGTGAGCGTCCCTGTAGGGAACGGCGCGGCTCTTTACAGATAATGTGGATATGCTTGTAAGGTTGGATTTGGTTCTTATCACAGTTGGGCAGATTATCACCTTTCTATCCTGTTTATTCTGCCTGAGTGTGGCCTAAGCTCTTCTGCATGCTTCATCTGCACTAATCCATTTACACTCCTCTAGCTCAGCTATGAAGCAGCTACTAGTTTCCTAACACACAGCACCCCCCTAGCACCCTAATGTCCATCATTTTCCTCAGAGAGGGACAGTTACATTGAGACATTTCTCCGTCTAAGCCCAGCCACATCTGTCCATCACCCTGGTCATTCACATGCACAGTCTCTTTCATTCATCAGCACACTACAGCGTTCAGAAGAGCCTTGTGCTCAGTCTGTCCCAGCTCAAGGGCCACCTTTTTCAGAACGTTATTTCAGCTCAAAAGTTTCATTTTTCACTTTGGAGCCATTGTTGCAGATCTAGCCCTGATATTATTTATGGTTTATTGTTGATGAGTAAAATATTTATATTTAATTGATGTTTATAACAACGTACCACTGATGGTCCACAGTCAACCATTTGCTTTCCCCTCATAATTGACCTGAGTGGACATTACTAAGGCTTAAAGTGGACTAGTGGAGAGTGCTAAAGCCAATATTCTTGTATTACATATATTTAAAAATTTAAATAAATAAATAAACAGTAAATAACCTAACCAAATCAAAAGATGTGTATTTCAGCTGTTAAGAATGAATGAAAAAAATTATAAATATATATATATATATATATTAGCTTTTCTATTATTTGCTTAAGCATGCTCATTTAAATGCCATAGCAGTGTGAAGTATGGTTATTGATTAGTTTATCATGTGTTAGTGAGACAAAGCTCTATATGTTGCTCTCAGTGTACTTATTTATTTAAGACACTATTACAGTAATGGGCTTTTAGGGCAAGCACAATAGATCAATGGGAGAAAATGGTCATGAAACAGTAAGGCCTTCACTGATTGCACAATACACTGCATGCTATTGTGTTTGCAGGCTATTTAACTGACTAAATGCCCCAGATACCCTCCCATTCATTTTTCCACATATTGTATTATTTTCATGAGGTGCAACTGTTAGCAAACCATCATATAACCACATGGTTTACAAGTAGCAAACCCACTGGATGGTTACTTAGCTCCTTCTGCCTGCTTCAGCTCAAGCCTCACCTCCTTAAACTGAGCTCCTTTATGGGATTTCCTCCTATATCCTCTAGTAGAAAAAAGGACTGGGTCCCTATCTTGGCTCAACTTCCTTCAGGAACATAATGTGGTTTCCGCAAATAAGATCTGCAGCATTAATCAATTGGAAATGTGCTGCATTAGCGAGCTGCATTTCCGATGGCTGCCGCCCCTCAGTAGAGCACAAAAGGCAGAGGCAGACATTAAGCTCATATCCCCGGGCTTATTGACTCTTATAACGGGTGCAGATCATCATTATGCTGATACTAAGAGCTGATAGCGCACACCAAGCTCCATTACATTAATTATGTGCATGCTACTTATTCCTCAGCATATGTGAGTGTGAAGGGCCAGAATTATGTACATGTATGTGTATGTGTATGTGTGTGTGTGTGTGTGTGTGTGTGTGTGTGTATGTGTGGGTTAACATGTGTTATTTTAGCGATTAATTTTAGGTTAGCTTGAGCAGTCAAAGCTAGCAGTATTTATTTTTTAATAAGAGCGCACTGCTGAAGGGGCTGAGCCTGGTTTAAATAGCAGTCTATGAAATGTATCCACATCAGCGCTTCATAGATAAGAGCTAAGCAATATATTTAAAAAGCAATTTATTCAGCCAGTATTGGAGATTGTGCAGATTGAATGGAGGAGTCACATCCACTACTTCCAAATTCTCCATGGACACCACTCATCCCATTCCTGAGCAATCTCTCTCTCTCTCTCTCTCTCTCTCTCTCTCTCTCTCTCTCTCTCTCTCTCTCTCTCCTCTTCACTCCTTTATCTCACCCCACTTCACAAACTCTTGTGACTAATATTTCTTCACAAGGAGTTTGGAGTAAAAAACATTTCAGGTTGGAAAATCCCTAGTAGTCTGGAGAGGAGTGACCTGAATGAAGCTGAAGGATGCTTAACTCCTCTGAAATTTAATGTACAAAACACAATTCAGATGCCACATATTTGTTTTAGAATCATTTCTGACTTTCAGTACTGTCAGTACTGGCCACTCTTTCATATATTTAAATTCCAGTGACAAAATCTCATAAGCAGTAGTTATGCATTTTCAGTGTCAAGGCGACAAAAAAAATCATAAAAACAACATATTTTTTTCTGAAAACTTTTCTTTTCTCAGGAGTGTTCTTTTCAATTTTTCAGAGAAATCATTGGAGATATTTTCCCTTCCTCTAAAACAAAAGTTCTTAGCTTAGGTCTTAGATGTTGTTTGTGTTTCCTGCTGCTCACAGTTCCAGAAATCCCAGTTTAGACAAATTTGGACTAATCGATCCATTAAGCCTCCCTCCGCATTCACATGTTCATGTGTGGTGTTGTAGTGCAAATACATTTAGTTTATTTCCTTTTCTCAGTAATAGCCTCTTGTCAACTACACCTTCTTTCAGACCCACAGTTCTGAGTTGCCTTCAAACATTGGACGCATGCACAGATTCAGCTGTGGATTCTTTTAGAGGTGTTCTCCCCGTGTCCGCGTGGGTTTCCTCCGGGTTCCTCCCACGGTCCAAAAACACACGTTGATAGGTGGATTGGCGACTCAAATGTGTCCATAGGTGTGAGTGTGCTAGTTAATTGTATTCGCTCTGTGAAGGACTGGCGCCCCCTCCAGGGTGTGTTCCTGCCTTGTAAGCGGTTACAGATAATGAATGAATGAATGAATTAATGAATTCTTTCAGAGCTGAGTTCCAAGATGGATGTTTTAAGTTCAGTTTATCTGCGGGGACAGCCTTGCCTTGCATGGTTGTTAAGAATCCTTCTGAAGTCTTTCTACTTTCTTGAGTGTGCAGATGATAAAATCTCCTCAGAAAAACCTCCCGATACATGAATATCTTTTACTTTGGCTGTTTTGGCTGGGAATGAATAAATGAAAGGATGGCCTACAGTGTTGTGTGTGTGTGTTTGTGTGTATAGCCTGTAAGTCTGGCCCATCGATGTGTGCTCTGTTCCTGAGGTGCAGAGGGTGATAATTCATGGTTTCAACAGCCTTTCATTCATCTCCCCTGCTTGCTTACACACACACACACACACACACACACACACATACAGAGAGAGAGAGAGAGAGAGAGAGAGAGAGAGAGCTATGTAAACCCCCGTCTCTCACTGCATGCTTGCTTAACAAGGGCCAGGCCTCCTGCTACCACCATGAGCTATCACCTCCCAGAGAGTGGGAGAGAGAGAGAGAGAGAGAGAGAGAGAGAGAGAGAGAGAGAGAGAGAGAGAATATGATTAATCAGGTCTCCTAAATGCTGGCTGCCCCCGAGAGACCCGCCCCCCACGCTAAGGCTCATAGGTATCTCCCACCCTTGAACACAGCACACTCAATCTTACAGGAAGAAATTGTTGTCAAAAAGCAAAAAAGAAGGAAAAATGGAACATGCATTTGCAGTGCAAGTGGAGGCTAACATCTATTGTCTTACTCTTGCTCTCTCTCTGCAGCACGAGGGTTTCAGTCTCTCTCTCTCTAGTGTTATTGATAGGGAATAATCTGCCAGTTCAGGATCATGCCGGCTCTTCGGCTGTGCCTCTGGGCTTCAGACAGTGTGGAGACCTTATTGCACAGTCAGGTCACTTTTATTGCCAATTCACTTCATCCCTAAATGAGGCTCTCTGTGCAGAAAGAGGACGTTTGTCCTTGATTGTGCTTTAATGTAGAAATGTTCATTAGCTGAGAAAACTTTGCCATCCTTGCGTGTAATATTTCACACGATCTAATGAGAGAAATATCCTGCCCACACTTTGTAATAGCTTAAATTAGTCATTGTGAAAGAGAGAGAGAGAGAGAGAGAGAGAGAGAGAGAGAGAGAGGTGAAGTGCCTTTTATTAGGAATCTTTGGCACTGGTATCGTGTAACACTTGGCAATCCAGCCGCAACAATAAAACAACAATGTGAGTTCTTTGCTGTTAAATTACAAACTATTACATTACAGCAAACAAACATCATTAATTAGTTTATTAAGTTGCTACAAACTTAAGCAGCTTCTTTTCTCACAAAAAGGGCATTAAAAGTTACAGTTTCTAATTCATCTTAATCTCTAGAAAGCAGTTTTGCCTGGACCACTCTGTTTTTCTGTAATGGATCTGTTTATCCTACTAGTGTAAAGTGGTCTAGTGTATGGTCTCCCCATTGTTCCACTTGGTTGGCTACGGTGACAAATCCAGTGATCTTTTCTGGTGTGTCATTCAAATGCAAAGCAGGGGCATCCAGACACTTGCTCCAGACTCTGTTATCTACCGAGTCTCAAGATACTGCCTTCTCCTGGCTGATGTGAAAGGCTGTACCATCTGCAAATAGCAACAGAAGAATATGCTTTCTATTACAGCGCCGTGGGGGCTGCTTTGAGGGTGAAAGAACGTGAAGGAGAAGGGGGTTTGCATATTCAAGGTCTAATATTAAGTGTTGAACACTGGCCATAACCAAACAGAATGCATGTCAGATCCTATGTCCTCACTCTGCGCCATGTATTTTATCTATTATATCCATTAATATGACTCAGCTGACACTCGTATTATGATGTAGTTAATACTACTACTGTTATAATATTAATCATAATAATAAAAAGAAAAGAAATGCAGACACGGTCAGAATCTGTGTCCTCCTCTGACTCCTTCTGAATTTATTCTGTTATTTTTGTTACTACATTATTAGTGAATTTCTACTACATTATTCCTAGTACTAAAATTAAAATAGCAATAATAATAATAACAGAAAGAGCATGTGTCCTCATTTGACCCTTTCTGAATTTCCTGCTGTTATTATAACTATTATTATATTATTACCCCAAAGGGAGCAGCAATGCAGTAATATTAATAATAGAACAAAATGCAGGCGAGGTTAGAGTCTGCATCCTCCCACTGACCGCTTCTATTATCATCACTATATTGTTACATGCTTAAAGTAATCATTATAGTTATTGGCAATAATAACTTGTTCTTATTGGCCATTGCATCTCGATGATATAAACTATAGTGTTTGGGCCTACAGTGAGTATTTAAATGAGTTTGTTATTAGAGATACAAAAGGACAGCAAAGATGTATAGTAGCTGGGATGGTGAAGTGAATAACACCGCTGCTTTACATGTGGCAGACTGGTGATTAAAGGTGTATACTTCTCTGGGTATTAGAGTCTATGTCAGAGATGGAACTGTAAGTGTTACTGATATGTAAATGCCCATGTACCCACACGATTGCTCCAGAATTATGAATGGCTGCATATTCTTAGCACATAGTAAACAGCTTCCAGGTTGCCACCTCTTCTGCATTAACAGCATGGCTCAGTTGCATGTCATTCAGTGTGTTTCGTTGTTAGAGGTGCTCGTGCTAACTATTTGTATTGGATATGACTCAGAAGTGCAGCCACTTGTCTGGCTCATCCATTGATGCCTATGTAGGAGCACCGAGAGGAAGTGGAGTGCCCCAGTCAACTCCCTGCACACTGTGCCACCATGACTCTCTTCAGTCAGAGTGAACTCACTGCTCTGCCTACACACACACACACACACACACACTCTTTCTCTATCTCACTCAGTCCACCCCTCTGCTGCCACTCACACTCACACTGACCTCCCCAAGCTCTGTCCAGCGCTCCATGAGGCCGCTCCAGTGACTCAGCTCAGCAGGCAGCAGTTTATTTAGTGTTGCATTATTGATGACGCCTGTTCTCTGAGACTGAGACGCGATGGCAGATGATCTTGACTTTCACTGCTGATATCTTCATCATCATCATCATCATCACCATCACCACTTACTGACTTTGAGTGAGGCCTGGTCAGCGGCCGCAGAGAGACGTCTCCAAACACACTCCAGCTGAACCCTAGGCCTAAGAAATAATAATAACAGTAATAAAAAAGTATTTAAAAAAAGATGACTAGGACACAAAATAATAATAGCATAATCTTAAAAAATCAGAATGCTACTGATAATATAGCTGGAACATTGTGTCTGCACGGTATGTGTATGTTTTATTTACATGTCTGGTTTGTACCATTTGTACCTTTGGTTTTTGGACCATTTCTGTTGAGTTCATTAATCAGTACAGAATCAGTACAGAAACTAGTTCAGAATCTTAACATTATGTAGACATTCTTTAAACTTTAAAGAGATTCTCAAACATCCCATTTACAAACCACCCACTGAAATGTTCATTAGAGAATCAGAAATGATTGTTCAACACTGGGGCTATCCATGACCACAATTAATTTTCTTGTGAGAAGCACCATGCTGTTCCTCAGAAAGGGGATAATATCTCACTAAACTCTTATTTTTCCTTTAGTTTTATTTTGAAATATTTTCAGGAGAATATTTGCAGAACACACACACACACACACACAAGGTATAATGTAATACTACTGTATTTCTACTACTACACTGTTAGAAAAAAAATGTCTTAGGGTCAAAAAGAAAGGCAGATCTCGAATCAACAAGTTACAATTAATTCAGTTTCCAAACTAAAGCTGTATCATGTGACAGCACAATACTGATGCTTTTTTATGTGATCAGAGGAACTTCTTTAACAGACCCAGGCCAGGCGCTACACTTTTCTTTATCAATCCCCAAGGGTCTGAGAGTAAACTAAACCTGGTGCGTGGACATAAAAGTTCCAGCCTCTTGGTGTTCCATTAAAAGTCATAATTGCAGGCGGGCACTTTGTCATAATGAGAGCATGACAAAACGACACTTCACTCTCTCGCAGGTTAAACACCGGCAGATGGAGGCTGTCGACGGCTTGGTTTGCGAGTGGAATTAATTAGCAGCCGCGGCAGCTGACACATCAGTTTCACACTGACCTGCAATTAAGAATAACACTTCATTTTGGAGTATTTGCATGGGACGGCCGTCTTATTGGCAAAGGCCCGAGCTGCTTGATTTATAATTAATGTTTCTTTGGTCTCCGTGGTACAGTGCAGTGCGGATGGAGCGGAAGTAGGAGGAAAGGCTTCGAGTGGACAGAGGGAGGCCGGAATCGTACACAGATTTGTAAGGGCTGATTTAGTGCTGATTGGCTATATGTATGTGGGTGGGTGTGGAGGTCATCAGAGGACAGAGTGGCTTGGGTGGGCGGAGGGTTCTACCCGTTTTCTTTATCCAGAACAGCAATGCAAGAAGGCATCCAAGGGAGGGAGGCCGGATGAAGGGAAGGAAATGCATTTGCTCTGCAGCTCCACCCAAAGTGCAAATGTTGCAGGTTATTTCCATGAAGTTTCATCATAGTAGCGGCCAGGATACTCCACTCTCTGGTAATCTGTTGTTCTGCACCAGAGTGCTGTTTGCCTTGGCAAGAGCGCCCTGCAGCCCCAAACACTGCAGCTCTTGGACTGCTGTGTATTGGATTTGGGAGGTTGTGTGTGTGTGTGAGAGAGAGTGAGTGAGTTAGAGAGAGAGATATAGAGAGAGAGAGAGAGAGAGAGAGAGAGAGAGAGAAGAACAGAGAGAGAGAGAGAGAGAAGAACAGAGAGAGAAATCTCTATGCATCAGTGTGACAAAAATTAAAACGGTTCATTCCAGGTATTCTATTTGTACATCCAACAAATCAGCAACAATAGACCACCATTTGGGCTATTGTATAAATCAATATTTATATGACTGCAACATTTGCATATAACAACCTCATACACTCCAAACATACTCATGTGTTTAATATGACTGTTTTTTTTTTGTTTTTTTTTCTTCTATTCACTTGTTGTTGGGTGTTTGGGTTTAATCACATCCGAAAACATGAGAAATACATGAATTTCGTCAAAGTGTAAGAGAAGAGGGAAGTAAACAGCCCGGAGTGAAGTGCTGAAATATGAATGCGCTCTGAATGTTGAATCAACTATATCCAGGTTTTTTCGTTACTGTGCTCTTTGTTAATTAGATGCCATTTTTATTGCCAACAGCCTGTGGGGTCCCTGGCAGACTGCTGTAATGATATTTGAGTCTATAAATAAAACATTTAAACCCACGATTAAATCTTGTCTGACCTTATTGGTGAGCATTGCATCCACCAGGTGCTCCTGGTAATAATTGCTTGTGAAAATATAAGAACACATTTTTAATTAAATAAAAAAGTCTGGGTGTTAACATTAAAATATTCTTATTACCACGCTTCTTGAGTTTTAAAAGAGCAGGAATGAAAGCATGGGTGTGGAATCCTTTATTACCTGGGATGCTTAGGTTTTTTTCTTCTAGAAAATTAAAGGACTGCACCTGACTACAGGACTTCAAGCCATTCCCGCAGCTTTTTATTCTATGTGAGGCGGGAGGAGAGCATCCTGCTGTGGGCAGCTAGAGCTCCAGTCCAAATTAATGATAAAGTGCCACCCCAGCGTCCTGGGCACCGAACGCTTGCGTATGGTGAGGCACGGCACAGATGTGGCCCCAAAAAGCGGAGGAGGCGCTCATTTTTGTAACGAGCTCTAATCCTATTGTTTGATCTAATTATCCGGCCTGTGCGGCTGTGCTGACGAAACCGATGAGAAAGAGCAGATCAGCTGGCCTCTGTCTAACCATGCAGACACGCTAGAGCATCCACAGAAAGACAGACAGGGAGACAGGGAGACAGACAGAGGCAGCACAAAGGAGCTGAGCACTGAGGCGGTGGCATAGCATCTCGATATTATCCAGGTAACAATGAGAGATTACATCATATCAGCTGGCATGAATTCTTCAAGGTTTCTTATTGATTCTCTTAGCAGCCAGCGTCTATTGTCCACAGTGCCGAATAGAAAGCCATTGAACTTAAATGGTAAAGCAGTTACGACAGCCCAGGGATCTGAAAGACACTCATGAAGAAAAAGTGGGGGCCTGTAGAAGGGCAGTAATAGAAAGCGACCAATCACAGGTACTCCCGATTCGGCTGTATGTTCTCAATAAAAAACAATCAAACAAACAACAAAAAAAATGCATCTCCTTGTTTAAATCAGCGGAGACATTCTGTACATTCATTGTTTTAATAATAAAATATGATTACATAAGAATAATGGTGGTAGAACAGAATACATATGAATTATGTAACATATGATAAAAATTGTTGAAGCCCTTGGGTTTTATCAGGTTAACGTAAAGAGTAAACATGGTAACAGTAGTTACTGCAATTTCAGTTAGTCCATTCATCAGGAGCTCTTCACACTGCCATGTACAATAGTGCCATTAAACAAAGCAGGACTTATATTGTTGCTGTCAAAAACAAAACAATAAGCCCAGAATATCTCCCAAAAAATCTTTATCTAATGTAAGTTAATAAGAAGAAACTTTATACCTAGTCAATTTGGAGCACTGTTATTGGTCCAATAGACAGTTCACAGAAACAAAGGCCCTGTCCTGAGTTTAAATGATGTTGAAAAATAAAAACTGGGAAAAATAAAGTTATGTGTTTTTTTTTTTTTGTGGACAGCGATGTGTTGCTCATGATCAGAAAAAAGTGTTAGACGTGTTTGCTGGCTCTGTGGGCACTGATCGACCTCCACCCACTGGAGCATTGGCTCCATCTCACAGCTCCCGATCAAAGGCACTGACAAGGTGGAGGTGGGTATCAACTGGGATGGGGGAGCGGACACACTCTGGACGAGGGGCACACACTTTCGGACTGTGCAAATCAAGGTAATTGTGATGGACCGGAGGCGGCGGATCGATGACTGATTACTCCACTGAAACGCAACATCTGCTCACTGCCACTCGCCGACAGATCGCTTTGATAACATTTAATTATGGCAGGGGTCACTGGACCAATTAGATTACAGCTCAATTATTTCAGAAAAAAAAAGGATTGATAAGCCTGGAGAAAATAATAATTGATTTGCAAGTCTGAGTGTGGATGGATTGTTTAAAGCTGCGAGATATAATCGCTGCACCCTATGACAAGTTCATTGCTATGACGTGTCACTGTCCTTTGGACATGACTAATGACTGAGTGATGGGGATGTACAACAACTTCATAATAACATCAGTATCAGCAAACTAGTTCTTTAAATATATCAGCATCACACAAATGGTTTGATTGGCCAGTGTTTGATGAAGGATTTTAAAAGTGTTGAATGTTTACGTGACATGGGGCTAGATTTGACCACATTTATAACACATTAGAAATAAATGATTGTGGTCCAATTAAGACTTTTTTCGGAGAATTTCTATTTTCTATTTTCCTAAAAATATAAACAACATGTTCTTGGTTTATTAAGTTGATTAATGAAACCATGTTAAAATATTAAAATCATGTGTTTCTCTCATGTAATTCAGCCGATTTGAGTCCCATTTTCTACATTTCTACATATCGCCATCAGCACACACACATGAAAATACAGGATACCATGACATAAGACTCCATAATGTTACATCCCTATGGTGTGGAGCACTCAGTATTGCCATGTACAAACGTAAACTAATACAATTCAATATAACACCCTGTGTTAATGAAAATCATAATAAAGCCTACCATTGTTTAGTTGGATGAAGATTTAGTGCATCTTTGCTTCACATAGATGTCTTGGAGAATATTAAATGATAATGCACTTTCAAACCCTTTATTTCCAAGGTCACATTTTATGCCCCTCTAAGTACACAATGTTTTTTATGGGGAAGAAAAACACAAGAAATAAAGACATATGCCCTCACACACACACTTGAAAGACACACACTTGAAACACACACAAGAGGGGAAGATGCTGCCCAGGTGGGCTAGGACAAAGGGGGCTCAAATACACAGATACACAAAGGGGAAAGGCTCACCTGCTGAGGACATGCCAGCTCCACCAGCCTCTGATTGGATCAGCCTACTTGATGGTAGAGAGAGTGAGAAAGAGAGAGAGAGAGAGAGAGAGAGAGAGAGAGAGAGAGACAGTAAGAGAGAAGAGGAGGTTGATGACAGTTCCCTGTGGAGGTGAAACTTCTCAAAGGCATCGAGAGGGAAGATGACACTTCATCCCCCATCATTTGATGGGATTCAGGGCGGGTTATGGATCCTGTCACACAGCCAAATGAAGTGAGGGGAAGCAGCCGCATCCCTGGGCCATTTTCCACCCTTAGTCTACCAGTAAATATCATCCATTATTGATAGAAGAAAAAACTATTTGGTCTTTAAAGGGACTCTTCTCTGAACTGAGGGACTTTCATGCACAAAAACAAGGAGTCTAGCCATTCACTAGCAGTTTCTTTCACACTGCCTGGTTTGCTCTAATATACATACCTAACACCCCATGTTATACAATGCAACAATTGCTCTCCATAGCATTCTCCAGTCAGCGGTGTCTGTGCCCAAGTCAGTCTTGGCTGCTGTATGCGGTATAGGCCATGCTGTTTATGCTCATTATTTTGCAGTTCAAAGACACAGTACTGCCTCAACACCATTGTTCACAGCAGCGTGTAACTCTAATGAAGGCAGACACTTGGATGTCCAACACTAAACACATGATAAATAGAAATGAAACATGCAGCCTCTGTAGAACAAAAAGTCAAAATGTTGTTTATCTCCCAGTTAAGTTCCTCTTTTCTCATCTCTCTGTTCAGTTCATGTGTGTAATTAATGGCGCTTTAAGGCCAGTGCGTCTGTGTTAATTCCTTCATTAACGATAGAAGCCAGGAAAACTTTTCCCCCTTTACTAGTTTCAGCTTCGGTTTTAGTCTTTTGAATTTGCACTTTGTCATTATGAACTTGCTCTGAATGCACGATGATCAGAATAAAAGCAGACATGACCTCTACACACATCTCTCAAGTTTAAACCAGTTTTACTTTTCACAGTTTGTTCTCCAAATAATCCTTTTAATGCTGAATTAAGTATTTCTGGGCAATATGACAATATGTTTTTTATCCAAATAAATGACCCTATATGGTCAAAGGTTTGTGGTCAACTGCTGATCTTTCAATTCTTCTGAAATGAAGATGTGGTTTGTTCCTCTTTTTGCTGCTCTATCAGTTTCTAGTATTCTGGAAAGGATTCAAACTTTGGACAAATTTTGGATAATTTGTTGGAAAGGAATTTGATGGCATTAAGCTGCCTGAGCGCACTGATGTTGGATGATTAGTTCAGGATCACAAATGCCACTTAAGCTCATTCCAAAATCACTGGATGGAGCTCCAAGACTCTCCACTTCCCCAATCCTCTGTTTTATACCCATTTAGCTAAAAGTTGGCATAGGACATGGTGAGCCTACACTGTAAAAAAATATCTGTAAAACTTAATCTGTTGTCAGAATTTCACTGTTAAATATACGGTCATGTTTTTCGTAATCATACATTTCACATTTAAAAAACAGCCATAAAAAAGCCATAGTATTTACATAAAAATAACAAAGAAACACTGTTTTGCCATAAAATTAGCATGAAAATTGTGTGATGAATGAGAGAATGGAGACTGAGATATAGCCATGTTTACATACAGCCAAACCGCATCATATATTCAGCCCTTAAAATAAGATATTGCCAAAAAGACCAAAGAAATGTGCGGTATCTGGGTGCCACACGCATTTAACAGTGAAATAATATAGTTTTTACTGTAAAGAGATGTAAAAATTTGTATTTTGGCTCATAAAAGTATTTATGGTATTTCACTGTTACAGAAACTGCTGTTTTCAACCTTTTTAGAGTTTGCAGTATTTTTTTTTTTTACAGTTTTCCACCCTAAAATTCACAGACAGTGTGGCAAGTTTTTGATTTTCTATTGACTGTGTGTACAATACTTGGTGTATGAATACACTTTACAGTAATGGAATTCTTTCATTTTATTTGTTGTGTACAAACATTTGGCCGTATTTCATATGTCACGTTATGTTCTGAGTTTGTCAAAAAAATCTGAGACAATAAACAGACAGTGTAAAGCAGTGCACTGTAATGCATAATCTACATAGCAACAAGCTGCTTACCAAATGGCAATATTATCCATAATGCATTATCTTATTTTAGCTGCTTATTTATTAATATATCAGTATATTTATTTATTGACCTGTTGTTCTTAAGTAGTTTAAGTTTTGGAAATAAATAAAAAAGAGATGGATAATTTATTTCACTTACATTTTTTTCCCAAATGTTCTACTGGTCTTTTGTTAGTGCTCTTCTGTCTGTTCCAAAGTGTTTTCAAATCTAAGACAAATATTCTAATGCCTAATCATTCATTGGGAAAACACCCTCAGGTGTTGTAATGTTATATTTCTGTTATATCTAACTTAAACAGCCTGAGACACAAACAGACTCATCTGTTCCACTGCAAGGTTAGACTAAAGTTACCAAACACTGAGTGTAATAAGCAGATGACTGATAGTTTTCTCTGGACTGAGACACTGGGGAAATGAATAGCCAGATTGTGAAGTTGATGTATGAGAAAAAAGTGCTGTCTAATTTTTCCTAAACCATTTCTCCAGCACAGCAGTTTGAATGTAATGCTACAATCTCAATCTTTGAGCTCAAGCCTGTGAAAATATGGTTCTGAGGATAGATGGGTGCTCGTTGCACATGGCAAAATTCAGAGATGGGTATTAAACATGTAGACTATTAAAAAAAGCTGGAAAAATGACTCAATTAGTTTGATGAAGTCATGAAATATGCAATGTAATGAAATTTGTATAACCTGATTAGAAATGTTCCCATTTCCAAGTAATAACGAGAAATTATTTAAAATTATGCAGAGAACTTCAGTGACCCAGTGAAATGCAATCTAAAAAAAGCGAATAATCACATAAAGGTGAAGAATATTCTCAACATGTGAAATGGACATTGAGGAATTGGATTTGTCATGCTCACACAGAACATAAATCCCTTCTGAGGACAATACCTTGTCATCATTTTAATTTCACACACTATATTTTTAGGCTGATCAAATATATCACATTATTCCACAAATGGAAGAAAAGTACTGTAGTCTTTTACTGGATTTCCTAATGTTTATATACATTTACTTACAACCATAAGGAACTCAGGTCACAATTCTGCAAGTCCTCACTATGACTCGGAGACACACACAAATCCAACTTTAACAGGTATCTTAGCTGAGTCTTTTATATAAAAACCCATACTGTAATATTGCAGTATTCATTTATTAATTTATTAGTTTGGACTCAGGTCTTAGTTTTAGTAGTCATGTTAAAGCGGTTACTAGATCAGCATTTTTCCATCTTAAGACCATCAGTAAAATTAGAGATTTTCTGACAAAACCAGACCTGGAGAAACTTATCCATGCTTTTATTTCTAGCAGGATTGATTATTGTAATGGTCTCTTAAATGGACTTCCAAAAAAGACCATTACACAGCTTCAGCTGATTCAAAATGCAGCTGCCAGAGTTCTCACTCGGAGCAAAAGAAGAGATCATATCACCCCCATCCTCAAATCCTTACACTGGATATCAGTCTGTTACAGAATAGATTTTAAGGTGTTATTACTGGTCTATAAATGTCTTAATGGAGTAGGGCCAGCATATTTATCAGATCTGCTACAGAGATATGAGCCGAGCAGAGCTCTGAGATCTTTAGGAACTAGTGCGTTAGTCCTGCCTCAGGTGAAAACTAGACATGGAGAAGCAGCGTTTAACTACTATGCCACTCATAAATGGAACCAGTTGACTGAGAATATTAGAGGAGCCCTGACTTTAGACACTTTTAAACCAAGACTTAAAACTGTTCCTGTTTGAGCAGCTTACAGCTCAGTTTAAAATACTCTGCACTTTTATTCAGATTCTGCACTTTAGTTCATTTCTTTTATAGTCATTTTAAATTGTTTTAATCATTTAATCATTTTACTCTTGTTGTGTATTTCCTTTTACTGCAATATTTTAATTGTTTTATTGGACTTTTATGATTTTTATTCTTGCTTTTAACTGTTTTTTTTTTCCTGTAAATTTTCTGTGAATTGCTTTTGTGTGAAAGGTGCTCTATAAATAAACTTGCATTGCCTTAAAGTACAGTCTTACACTTGTGCAGTGTGGATTATTAATCTAACTGAATATTAAAATAGCCAGTTGTTTTCGTTTTTTTAAGTATTGGTGTCTGCCTTGCCAAAGCAACATGTTATTGATTAGTTACTATCTATAAATTTAATAATGATCTCTTGTCTTTGAACCACTAATAAATTAATGCAATTTATGACCACAATGCTAATAAACCAGATTGTGCTTGAGTTTGTAGCTCTTAATTGTTGTTAATTATATTTTAATTGTATTTTAAGGGCAAGTAGCAGAACTAGCAGTGCAGAGAAGGCAGTCACACTGAAGTCTTTTTGTATGAGCTTAATGCTTATGCTGGCAGTTTCTGTGGTAGATTACTGTACACTTCATGAAAATATGTTAGTGTACAGGTACATTGTCACAGTGTACATTTATTTACCTGTAAAGTTAAAGACACTAAAGACAACTGGTTTAGAGTCCAGTTGTGTACTCAAATGTACATGATATTCTCTTCTCCAGAAGGATAGAAGTATTCTGTTTTCAAGTTTTCATTATAGAACTGTGTTAAAAGTCCTGGTGATGAAATGGAGCATGCAGAATAACTTAAAAATGTACATTTATTATAGAATATGGTACCATTGTGTTCATTGACTAAAGGTACTGAATATGTATCTTTGAGTGTACCACCACAGTGACAGTTTTTCTGAGAGTGTACATGCTATTGTTCAGTGTAACTGGGCTCTTTAAACAGATCAAATTTTTATGCGTGAACATGGAAATATTTTACAGAGGTTAGACGTTACATTAGAAAACAGAATCATATATATATATATATATATATATATATATATATATATATATATATATATATATATATATAATGTCTCTACATTCATTGAATAATGTGACAATGCACCACTGAATCTAGGCAGAAAGGCTAAATCATGTTCTACCGAATGAGATTTAACATGCCGCTTGTGTTATAGTCCTTTGTTTTTGAAATTTTATTTATTTGTTGGTTGTAATGTTTGTAGTTTCGATGACTACACGCATGCTTGGTCCTTTCTAGTATAAATCAAGAAGGGTTTTACCTTGCAAATTTGAACATTGTACTAATGAAGTTAATAACTAACTAAATGATTGCCTCTTAACTAGCCAGAAAAAAAATGTGGACTTTAAGTTTTGAAATAACTCTCATGCACACATATGTCAGTAATGCTTATAAGCCACTGTTTTATAAAATATAACATAATAGAACATAATATAACATATTTAATGTTTTTATAAGCCACTTATAAGCCAAGGTTGTGAGCCAGTTCTTTAGATTTGAGGGCACTAGTGTCCAGATACGCAGCCAATCTTTGTCTCTCATTGCTGTTCCCAAAAAGTATAAACTCAGTTTTATCTTTATCTTTAAGATTGAATTTCTAAAGATGGATCAATTGTATCACTTTTTATTTTATATGACTTTATTATGTTTTTATTACAAATTATTTTAATTAAATGCAAGTTCAACATTTTTCAGCACCAGAAAACATGGAGGAAACTGTATTAAAAAAAGAAATCCTCCTAGTAACACGAACATATATTGCCTTTATTGCAGTTTCTATTCTTCACAGGGAATTTTGGTTTTATTCTTCCAAAGAAATATGTAGGAATATTTTTCTACACTAACATGAATTTTCTTAGAGATTGGTTGTATTTTCATCCATTATAGATTCAATAGTCCTTAAAACATTATATATCTAGATATCTATATGGCTTGAAATATTTATATAAATACCCAGATCTCTAGAGCTAATTTTCTTTTTAATGACTTCTTGACAAATGAATCCTTACAGACTGTAGTGAATTTTCTTCACACAGCGGAAAGACAGACAAGAGTGAAGCTTGAGTTCCTCCTGTTTTACAAAAAAAAAAAGTGTAAATACTGGTTATCTGATGCTGAGAGTTTGTCAGGTCTCACAAATTTATTGTGATTACCATTTTTTCTGATGTATTAATTTAAATTTACCTTCCTTCCTTACGCAAGTGGATTAACTAATCTCTTCAGAATGTCTGTTGGTGTGAAGGTTAGTGATTCTTTGAAGGGGAACATGCTGTCATTGTCCAGTGTAAAACATATATCTCCAAAATAGCATCTTTATAGGAGGGAAAAAAACTTAACTTTCAATTAAAATAAATGATAACAGATTTTATTCCAAGTAATTTTAGAGCATTAATATTGGTCCATTGATCCTGAAATATACACAATGTGAAGGATAACTGCTGATGTCATAAACTAAAATGTGATAAAAAAAATCACATCATATGTTACATAGAGATCATATGTAAAGAACATCTTTGGGAACAGCTTTTCTTGGAGGAAATCGGCTTAGTTTTAATATGTATTTTTATGTAATTCCAATATTTTACTGATAATAAATAATACAATAAGTTTGACTGAGAAATATATAATTAATAATATATGTAATAATAATGGAACTGACCAAAGTAATGTATAATAAACATAAGTTTACTATACGAGTTTGTGTATGAGGATTTGGCAGCACACAGCTCTAAGCTGTACGCTCAGAATGACAAGCCTCTTGTGCTAAATTTATGTTGTGTCATCAGAAAAACAGCAGGAACCGGACCTAAGAGCACATCTTTGGGCAGCTCACAGTGGGGGACGTCATGTGAATTATTTTTCTGACACATGTTTTAACCTTGGGCAGCATAAATATCTCAGTACTCTCTAAACTGCCAAGTTATTCATTGCCAGAAAAACTTTACTCAAACCATGGGTAATGCACTGCACACTTGATACACAAAAGACACAAAACTATGGGCTTTGAGAATTTACAAAGCATTGTACATCAAAGAAATCCCAGCTGCCAGCTGATCTCAGGTTTGATGCAGTAATTCTGTAAGAAATTCTCTACTTGGACAATGATCAATGGATGCTTATTGTGAATACTTACAGTATTGTTGTTGTTTGTAGTTTACCTGGTTTCTAATCATTGCCCATTTCTGTCCCAGTATCACATTCTCCCCAGGTCTTACAGTGCTACTAAGCTGTGCATTCAAGCTGAAAGGATGAAAACTAGCATAATGCTCCCTCTGAGACATGGCAAGCCAGTCAAACCTAACAAAATATAGAAATGAACTGAACTGAACAGGGACCATTGTCTAAGAGAAATTGATCTTAGAGGTTGTCTTCTCATCTGTTGTTATCTTTGCAAATTCATGATCATGGTAATAAACATTTTACATATTGAGCTACAGTTGTTCCTTATGAATGAGACTACTGAACTGGAGGATGCAAAGGAGATTGATGGGTAGAAATTTAAAAATATTTGGCAGGTAAAGCAGAGCCTATGGAGGAAATTAATTATGTTTAGATTGAAAAAGCTCAAAGCTATTTCCATAGCTGTTGCACACTTTACAATTCACGCTTGAATTCTGGCTTCTTCCTAAGACTGTTTAAACAATTTTCACAGGTAGCCAAAAATGGTCTGTCTCAGTAGAATGTGGGGTTTTGCTTGCTTAAAGACCATATGAATAGAATCCAAAACATTACACAATTTATTGTATTTCCTAGAGTGTAATGTGGCTAAACTTTTACCTTACAGGAGCAAAGCTGGCATATAATATTTCAAAACTACTCCAATGCTATATTTTCTAGTAGACTTAAATGGTGAAGAGGCACTGACTAATTCACTGACAAATATAAAATTGTTTATTTGGTAATTATTTGATGTTATCTTAGAGAAATGACTTTATAAATCACTTTCTCAATCCAGTGAGATCAGTGTAACATGGGGACTTGTAGGATACCTGCTGTGTTTAATGAGTTTGGTCACAGTAATCATATTTAGCTGTGCTATTTAAAACACCCCATTAACAAAATCTAAATTTTCTTCAGTGAAAGTTGCTACATCTATTATTTCTCATTCAGAGATAATTGTGTAAATATAATAAGATTATTTAACATATTTTCTTATAATTTAACATATTTGTTATAGTTGAGTCATAAAATGATCTGCATTAGGTCTTCAAAATAACTAAATTCCCAGCCTTTGGAGTAAGATTTACCATTATATTAAGATTTATTAAGGTTAGAAAGTGGTAGAGAATGAGGTTTTATTCTCTTATTAATAACAGTTATAATATTCTTCAACCAACAATCTCACTGAAATTTCAAATAGTTTGACTACCTCTTCCCAGTATCATTTCAGGCAGTGTATTTTGATATTGAAGTGTATGGCAACGTCTTTTGATATTTTATCAGTACCAGAGTTTTCTGCCAATAGCTCTCTTTTCCCTGAAGAACTTTCAGGTGCAAGTACCCCTGCTGTCAGAGTGAACTTGTGTAGAAACCAAGAAAACCGTTGTGTGAAATTCTAGATTAGCCTTCTCTGCAGGCTATCCCATTCCTGTCTCAGCTATTCAAGACTTTATCGGGTTGCTTTTAAAACTTTCCAGCCATTCCATGTTGAGATTTCTTGTGGTGCTATGGTAAAGCAACACATGAAATGTGATACATGTATCAAGGATATTATGACTGAGCAGAGAAAGGTGAATATTTTCACACTTTGAGTAAATTCTTTATGTACACTGGGAAAGTTGAATACTGAAAATGGAAAAGCGATGCTTTTCTCTGCAACATTATCAGGTTTAATCTTTACAATGCAAACAATTTTACATAGCATTCCAGTGTCACTAAATATGCTTCAATAATCATCAGTATAGTCAAATATTGGTTTGTACTATCAGCCAAACCTAAACATCTTATGTTTATCATTTTTCAAGGGAGGAAAAAAGTAGAGGCATATATTTAACAGTAAATTATAAGAGATTCAACAACTCAGTAAGTCATTTTTACAGTAAAAAGAACATTTGTAGTAAGCCACACCCTTTCCTCTTATCACTATTACTTTAGTATTGATTTTTCTATTGAACACATTCAGTGAGGTTGATATCTGAACTCTGGGGAGGTCAGCCATTGTTCTGAGACACTGCCAACTTCTTAGTTTAATTTGTAAATTTACTTCTTTATTAATTTCTCTTTCTTAGTAAATGCTTCTTGACTGCCTCACACACTTTCAGACCTATACTGCTGATAATTTTTTCCTCATAGTGGAAGGACAGACAGAAATCCTGCTGAATGATGTGGAGGCTGATTCTGTTTTTGAAAGTTGAAAGCTTTAAGTGCTGTTTATCTGATGGCCTTGCATGACCTCTTGCATGCTTGTTAGGAGTCCTCCTGGAGATGTTCTCTTACATCTAATCTCCTCAGCAAAGTGTGTAACTTTAAAGGTCTTTTGACTGGACGTCCACTAAACTGAGAGCAGTACTGTATCGTAGTGGCTGATGGTCAATTTTGCAATATCGTTATCTGAGTGCTACCATGTATTTTCTCAATTTGGCTGACCCATATCAGCCCTGCCAGTGGGTTTGCCTAGTGCTTTAAACATCTACTGAGAAAAGTAGATAATACAGCCCAGTAAACAAGGAACGTCCCTGGACGTCCAAAATAGGTCTAAAGGTATTCTGTCCGTCAAGGACATATTTTAAACGTCAATGGACGTCCAAATTCCATCTTAATAAGTTAGTTATCAAGTGGTGACCAATCAATAACGTCAGTGGACGTCCAAAACGCGTTTTATACAAGTAATTTATTTCGGGACCAATTCATAACGTCAATGGACGTCCAAAATACATCTAATAGTCGTCTTTTCAATGTCTGTGTTTGGACGTCTTTTCAACTTTCATTTTCAACCTTAAGAGAACGTTGATTAGACGGCAGTCATTACGTTATTTCAACGTTGAATCAACGGCTAAATGTTTACTGTGAGAGCTGTGGGTGAGAACATTAATGTAAGGATGTAAGGACTAAAACTTCCCCTGATACACAATGGCACGTTTTTAGGAGTCTGCATCCAGTGGTCCTTCCTACAGTCAATATCATGGATAGTCCAACACGCTCAGTTTAAACCACCAAAGTTTGCAACCCAAACTTTTGCTGCTTCGTTTTCCAGAATTTTCTAGCCCCTTATTACAGTGCTCGGTATCTCCAGCAGCAAGTTCTCCACTGCGTGTATAAGCTGAATTCCAGCCAGAAAAGAAGGGTTTCTAGGAAGTGACAAGCACTCGTCGTGCCGAGAATGTCTTTCTCTTTCTGTGTGTGTGTGTGTGTGTGTGTGTGTGTACGTGTGAGGAGTGTGTATATGTGTGTACACACCAGCCTCTCCGGACCGCTGCAGTTCTCCAGGCTGTGGGATATCCAACAGGTCACTGGACTATTCACACACGGCTCGCTGTCACCTCCACACGAAAATAAAGGCGTCTCTGTGCTTTGAATCCGCGAAAAAGAGAGAATGGCTAGAATGCTGAGCAAGGATCTGCCGGATATCGAGGTAGAAACACTCATCTATCCTCTATCCCTGCTCCACAAAAACACCACCCTCCGTCTTCCTGCGTTGTATGCTAGCGTCCATAATGTTCTTCGAGTCATGTAGCTAGTGTTTTTATTTAAACGGAAACATCCGCGGCAACACTCGCTAACGGTCGCACCCCGCGTCTGTTGCATACGATGTACCTCGCACTGTGGTGTACCACTATTTTTTATTTTTTTATTGTTTTAAACCCAAACGCCGTGCTCTTTACTTGCTGCGTCAATTAGTTGGTCATTCTTCGTGGAAAGTTAGCCAGTTTGGTTAAAGTTAGCTGCAGTTAGTTTGTGAGTAATGTCAGGTATAAGAACCCTGCAGTCAGATTAGCTCGGGTAGAAATCTGAAATTGAATTCTGTTACTTATCTTTCTTCGCCCTTCACTGCGGGTTTTATATGTTCTTTTTTCCTCACATTTAAAACTAAGGCAGACTTAAGAGACTAGACTACGTGTTTAAATTCATATAGCCTTGACAGCGTTAGCTAATATGCACTACAAGTGCTCAGTCATGTTTTTAAAAAAATAACGTTTATTGGGCTGTACTCATATGGGCTAGTAGATATAAGCTTGTTTTAACATCAAATTCCTTAACGGTGCATCGCAGGACATATAGTTCTACAACATATATCAGCTGTGGATATTAGATAGCTGACTTATTATAAAACTGTCTGTGTAGAGACCGTTTATATTATCCCTTTACTGCTATTTTTGTTTCTGCATTTCCTTACTGTTCAGGCACGTGAGTGTCACATGTTCTTTCTTCCTTTTTTCCCTGCGAATTGGAGGAAAGGCAACCTGTCAGTTAAAGTGTAAACACCACAAAGAAGAATGAAAATGAGTTTGCTGAGTATGGATGGTCTGGTCCAAACTGGACTGTAGCCATTTCCTAGTACTAAACAGTTTATTATTAACTCTTGAGATCTAAGGCAGCAATTACCCAAGAGTGCACATGGCCCTTTGACCACTGGCTGTTGACAGACATCGGCTTCACCACATGTGGTCATGTTTACTTGTCACCTTGTTCAGCTTATCTAGATGAATCCCTGTGGAAACTGTTTATCCAAACTAATGTCTAGGGACAATTTTTTGGGTTCCCAATCAGCAGGAGAATTAGGTTAAGGGATGTCCCGATCAAGTTTATTTAGCCCCAGTCTGAGTCATTTAATATCAAGCTTATCTTCCAATATCAGGTCTTGATCCGGTACTTGTGCTTTTTTCTAGATGTTGTTCTAAATGTAGTTTCATGGTGCACACCAAGTACATTACAGTTTTTGAAATCAATCCAATGTATATGCTTTGGACAACTGAATATCTCTGCAGGTTATTATGAAAGAAATTGCCTACATCCAAAATGTTACCAAATATCAAAATAATCCTTTATAAATAGCTTGTATATATTCCGCTTAGTGCAGGATTGCAGAAGTGAAACTGCTGTTGGACTGGTTTCATTCTCAAATGTAAAATATTTCCACATTACAGACATTTTAGCTACATTCTGTCACAAATTGATCTCTTAATTTATGACACATTTGCTGCTGACATAAAACAAAGGATGGGGCTTAAGTTTATACTTAATAAACTGATCAGTTAAAAAATAACTTGATCAGCTCTGATTCCAGTCTTTGAGATTAGATTGGGACATCCATTATTAAGTTACATATAATACACCTTGAACATCAAAAACTATAAGTGCATTCACTTTCAGTGCACAGCATTACATCAAATTGTGCTTACACATTTAACCCACCTCTAGCAGTGAACCCACAGATACTAGTGGACTAAGGACAGTGAGCACACACCTGGAGCCTCAGGCAGCCATACCAGTGCCCTGGGAGCTGTTTGGGGTTAAGTGCTTTGCTCAAGGGCACTTTAGCCATGGATGTTGAGGGAGGTGATAGCTCTGTCTTTTAGCCCTTTGTTCTCAAACCTGCATCTCTTAATTTTAGGTCACTGCTGCCACAGAGGTCTAAAGTGCCATGTGATTTAATATATATATATATATATATTACAGAATGTGAAATGGGTGTACTTTCATCAGTTGGGTTGAGGCCAACCCATATATATGAAAGCAGTAAACACATTTATTGAGACAGGTGAAGATTCTTGCAGATACAAAGAACACTGTCTTCTGTCCTAGTGCCAGAGCATATTCAGCAGTATTTGCTTTTTTTTGTAGCTTGAGTTGTGATTGTTGACATTAAGTAGCTTTTAAGAATTGTCAGCTAGGAAGCAAGATAGCCTTGCCAGCCAGTTCCCATTGTTAATCACGGCCATTTATACGGCAGTTTATAGTCAGCAAAATTGTTTTACTCCATATTATATTTTACTTTACAGTGATTTTTCCTATATTTCAAATAGTTACCATTGTCTTATGAACTTATACTATATATTATTTGACAAAAGGAGGGCTGCAACAATGAATAAATAAATAAAAAAACTATTATAAAAATAGTCAGCAATAAATGGTTGATTATTTGGTCTATTTTTTCTGTAGTAAAAAGTGTAAATATTCAATCTGTTTCTCACTCTGGAGTGCACAGTTGTTTTGAAGCAGTAGTCTAAGATGTGGTTGTGGGGATGGGGGTCTGTGGAGTGTCCCCTTCAAAAAATCATGTCTACTCACTTTAATATGAATGGTTTATATTTTGAAATAGTGCTAACAGTCACCAATCTGGGCTCAACTTTATCACACATTTTTGAAAATAGCAGCAACTTAAAAATCTGGGAAATAAAACTGGATTTTAAAAATTGCCATGACTAGCAGAGATCACACTAAAGGATACGATTTGTGAGTGTGCTTCTCTCTTTTATATTCTTGAAGTAAACATGATTTTTCAGATATTTATTTGCTTTCTCTTGTAATAAAGTACTGTTTTATTTATTGTTTGTTTGTTTTTTTACACTGACCTTGTCACCCAAATAAATGTCGATTCCAAAACGGCCAATTCTTTGATTTGGGATGTGTTTAGCTAGGTCCTACTTATGTATATCTAGCACATTAACACAGTTTATGTGCCTCTTTTCCACATCAGGAAATATAGCTCCAAAAAGGGGAGGTTGATGCCCTACAACATTTAAATTCTCAAAGTTTAAAATGAATGTGTTGGTCATCTGTATACTAGGTGCAGTATGTCATGTGACAAAAGGATATTCTAACATCACAAAATGTTATATTGCTAAATATTTACCAATATTTTGTGTGGTTTAAATATAATAACGTTAAAAAGGCCACGTGGTGTTTTTGGCGAATGTACATTTAAAAACTGATGATTTAAAATCATCCAGATATTATGTTGCATTGATATATTGAAAAAAGAGCCACCTAGTGGTTCAGGAAGTAGCTTTCTACATGTTTATTGTATTAAATGCTTCATTTTATAAGAATCTAAATACATAGTATTCCTGATTTTAGATTTAGAAAAATTGTATTGTGTATATGTTACACTAATGTGCCATCTAACATTTGTAATGCAGTCATTTTACCAGCTTAATCAACACCTGGTTATTTAGCTTCTCTGTAACAGTGGCAATCTAAAGCTGAGGGCATAGTTTCTAGCTCCTCACTATTTTTATTTAACCCCTCGCCCCATTGTGTAATAATATTTCAGAGGGAGCACATAGTTCAGTGAAAAGTGATTGCTAACTAGATAAATTATCTTTTTTCAACTGTAAGTGACACGTGACATTATGTGGATTTTGTACTGTTTTGTGTTTTTCAGAAAGAAGGTACAGATAGTCCTTATGTATTCTATTGATTAACACTTTCAAGGTTTCCATATTATTGGGGTTAATGTTCACCTGGATGAACTGGGTGCAAAGCAAAATGATCTGCTACTGGTAGTAATTTTGTTCAAACCTGTGCATTCTTTACTGTTCAAACTTTCTTTTCCTACAGACATGTTTCATTCATGTTTGCTGCCACAACTTGAATTATTTATTTGTTTTCTTTGGCAGATAGGGTTGTGTATTCATAGTGAAGATAATCAACAATGCCCCAGTACAACAGGAACCTTAGCCGAATTATACACAGATTATAATTGAATATATGATTTAACATATATCATATATACTTTGTGGAATTCATTTAATTAATTCATTAATTTATTTGATTATCAACCATTGCGTTTGATTTGATAGTGCCTTCTCAATTTTCTGATCTCCTGGGAGGACCTTCAGTTCTTTCTTAAACAGCCTGCACTGAAAGTGTGCCCTTATAAATACAATTACATGCGCACCATTTAAACCATTTGCACATGGTCTCTCACCTTTACAGTCAGGTTCATTAGGGAGTGTAATGGTGTTGGTTACACGGTGGATGGAGGAAGATGTTTAGCACTTGTGCACATTGCAAGGCTCTCGGGAAGTTAATATGAGTAAAGATGGCTGGTGTTCTGTGCTGGGGGGGACTCTAATGCAACCTTTATGGAGAGCAGAGGGAAGTAAGTCAAGCCTTTCATTAGCATCTTTATTCAGGAAGTAATGACAACAGTGACGTGACCTTCGGCTTCCCACTGCACTTAAGACCGGGACTAAATGACTCCTGTCTGCCATTGAAAATGGCTTTCTAAATCTCATAATAATTGCCATCTCTGGAGCAATTAAATCCTCCATTTTTCTGCAGTCCTGTCAGATGTCTTATTTTAATATCCAGCCGCACTTCTGAAAGCGCTAAATGTGGGGCTCTTTTGTGTGTGTGTGTAGATTAATTAAAATCCTCCTGGATCGCCATTAGAGTTCATTAAAAAACCCACAGCAATACAGCATTTAAACAAAGAGGTATGACTCCTCTGGCAGACCTTGGTGCCACTCTGGAGCAGCTCGCTCAGTAGACGTCTGGAACATTGACAGGCGATTGCTCCAAAATAAAATGCAAATGGAATATTATGGAAATGTTTGGTCACTGAAAAGGCTTGCATGTCATTGCAAATCACCAAGGCTATGTGCCATTCACACGAGGGGGGCTTTACAAACTGTATTTTCAGCACCAAGTTTATACAGTTAAGAGAAGAATTTGCTGAATGTTTTATGTGTTGAATGGTTTGATTAGATTCCAGACATATGGAATCCAGAAAAGCCAACTAGGCTGGACATGCTTCTGAAGTCTCTAATTAGTGCATGCCTTATTGATTTCCATCAGTCATTGTTTTTGGCTAAAACTTGTGCAAATCTTAGGACAAGGACATGGTGCCAGTTTTTGCTAGTGTTTGTATGCAGCCTGTTCTGCTGAGTTTAGTATATTGGTACACTGGCGTCATTTCTGGAGGCATACAGGCCAGCACATTAAGCTGGTGGCACAGAAAAGTGGTGGTGGAGTAATTGCACCCCTGGCAGAGTTGGGTCGGATTGCTCTTTTAATCAATCAGAGCAGCAGAGATGAGCTTGTGGCCTACAACCTGTGCCTGCTATTGAACTAAAGTATAGCAGGAGACAGCCTTGTGGAGCCACACACCAGATTTCTAGAGGTGGACAACAATATTTGATTAGTATCATATCACAGTATATTTTTAAGATTATCACGGATAGTGTCCATAGGTAAAGAACACTGACCTACTGGGTACTTCATTATAAAGAGGATAAGACTGGTCCTACTTAAAGTGGATGTACTATAAGTTTCCAAATCTTGATAAAGTGTCTGTGACATGCTTTGATCCAAATGCAACAAGGATCAGACAACACAGCACTTTTCTTACAAAAGCATATTTTCTTACTTACTAAACAGCCCTGTTCAGAGTGAACGGTGTCAGCCTGCTCCTTTATAAGAGAATGAGCCACAGCTCACTCCAGTGCTAGGTGCCCAGGAGTGAGAAGCAGAAAATGTTTTTACCCCTTTTCACTTTTCTCTTTATTCTCTGTACGTGTTTTCACCATATTTACTCAGTACATGTATCCCTGTGTGCTCAGTGTTTGTTTAGCTTCATTTAGCCTCGCCTTTGTGCCCTCACATATATATGGGTCCAGTACTATGATTTTTATTATTTTTTTGATATATGAAATATATATGAAATATGGCATTACATACAAAACATTTTTTTGTTTGTTTGTATCAATACAATTAAATAAATGTGCAATTATTTGTCATTGTACAAGGTATAATGAAATGTGTCTTCTGCGTTTAATCCTTCTGTGGTAGTGAACACCCACACACTAGTGTACTAGGGGCTGTAAACACACACCCAGAGCAAAAGGCAACCATCCCTGGCACC